>NC_044922.1:953166-953631 GCF_003576645.1 Ipomoea triloba
TATATATATATATATATATATATATATATATATATATATATATATATATATATATATATATATATATATATATAAGGGCATCCACATAAGTAGTTTTTGGCAAGGTTGTTGAGGCAAAATGGCTGATGTGGAAATTAGAGAAGGAAGAGAGAGAAGATGGAATTCTTACAGGAAGATAAGTTTTTGTCTCCTTGAGTAGGCCAAATAAAAAAAAACATACCAACGCTTAAAATGCACAACTGCACCTAATTGGGCATGTGCACTACACGCTCCAGTTTGACGCGTTTAGAAAACCTTTTTTTTTTTCTTTTTTCTTTTTTTGTTTTTACTGACAATGCGTCTTTTTTTTTTTTTTTTTTTGCCCTACATTCACTTCTAGTTGGCACTTAAAAATTTGTGCTAAAACCTTTATATTAGAGATGCTCTAAGGGGTGAGAGGGGGGAGGGGGGGGGGGGGGGGCATTC
>NC_044922.1:953805-984281 GCF_003576645.1 Ipomoea triloba
GGGGGGGGGGGGGGGGGGGGGGGGGGGGGGCAACTGCATCTAGATTCGCTCCAATAAAAGACAATTTTCACTTTTAGCTTTTTAATATTTGTGACATTTTTATTTATACGTCTTGACTATTATTTTTTTTCTAATATTAGTTCATTGACTTTAAATTTCTTACCAGTGTTACTCTTTTTAACAAGTTTTCTGACTAAATATCATCTAAATTAACTATTTTTTGACAAGTTTTCCATACAAATATCATATGAATAAACTATTCCTAATGGGTTTCAGACAATATTTGATAGGAAAACTTGTCAACAAAGTAATAAGAAATTCAAAATTGATAAACTTATTGTATAAAATATGATAACCAATTACTATATGCAATCATGTTACAAAATGAATGGACCAAAAGTGGGGAGAAAAAAATTATATTAAGAAGGGTTTTAAGTTGATAGTTCACTTCTCTGCATGTTCCTAGGACTCTGGACTCCATATCCCAAACACATTGGTGGCTGCAGTTTTACAAGGACAATCCTCGGCTCTCCATTCCCATTCCGGTTTTCATTCTTATCCTGGTTTTGATTTCTATTCTCGCGTCGATTTCCCCTATACTTGAAGCTGAATTTCTTGAAGTAATTAGACTTTGACAACATACTCGAAATCGGATTCTTTACTTCCTTTCCTTCGCTATTCCCATTCCCAAATGATGTATACCTCACTATGATTCCTTTGATCTTCTGCATTTTGGTATCCTCGGAATTAGTATTCCCGCCATTTGAAGTGGGCTTATTGGGCCGGGTCTTCTTGGTTGTTGTTGATTGTTTTGGGCTTCGGCCCATGCTTTGGGTTTGGTTCAAAACCCATCTTGCATACGTTGAGCCTTTGGGTTTGGGCTCTGCTTTGGGTTCTGCGGGCTCAATAGGCCCAATGACGGTTTCCTTGTTGTTGAAGCCCCATTCATCCTCACCGTTGATTCTTCTGAACGGCGAGAAAGATCTTGTCCGGCGGTGATGATGATCGTCGCCGTACATACTTATACTTTTTCTCCCTCTGTTCTCTTCCTTCACCTTCTGAAGCGCCGCCATGAAAGGATCATAGTCGTCGTTCCAAACATTCCGGCGAGAAAACGGGACTCTGAACATCGACCCCGGCGATTTCGGCGAGCTGCAGCTCTTCACGCCGCCGCCGCCGTCAATCCGGAACCGCGGCGGCGGCTTCAGCGGCATGACGCGCCCATTATCAAACAGTTGGTCGGCAAACGCCATAGACGGCAGCGATCCACCGCGCTCTCGCCGCCGCTCGCCGCGATCACCGTCCTCCGCCGCGCCGCCGAATTTCCGGCTGGTTTCGAACTCAAAACTGTCGAAATTCGAGCACGATCGCGAACTAGCCCCATCATCCCCCGCGGAAAAAGCATTATTGGCCGCCCAGGAACTAGTAGGGCTCGTTGGAACGCTGTAGAACTGGGCGGCGGCGCTACTCACGCCGCCGTACCCCGCCATTGGACTCGCCGGCGCCGTCACGTAAGGAGACTGAAACTGAAACTCCATTCTAGCTCTGATAGAAAAGCTTAAGGGATGAAGGGATACCAGGCATGACAATGGCAATTTATATAGTGGACCTAAATTTATTTTTGTATGCACATAATTATATATCTGATGACACAAACATTTAAAATAATATACGTATAGATAAATACTATATTTTAAAATAAGTACATACAGAACATGTGTATTATGATTGCATCACAATAGACTGGACCTGAATTTAAGGATTTTGGCTGCGTCACATCATCACATGCAAAGATTATCGGCTTTAAAATAATGTTCAAAGGGGTAGAAGACACTAATAAAAGTAGAAAAAATACTTGTGTTTGTCCCCCTCCTAACTTCGTCCATCAATATAGTTTTCATAGTGGGGATGACGATGGTGATTAGACTATGGGTGTTTATTAGTAAAAGAGTCCGTGTAGGTTAGGGCGGTATTGATAAAGTTGGGTGATAGTCCAAAGATTAGTTATAATAAGTGTGTGATTGAAATGAATGCATGCAATGCCAACCATTTATTGATTCCCACTTTTATTTCTCCAATTGAAACTTTAGATAGAAAAGTATGAATAGTGAGCAGAGGTGTTAATCAATCTGGTTGGTTTGATGGTTCAACACCTCCTCTCTTAAGCAGGATATTAGGGGTCCAAATCATTTGGACATAGTTCTATTCTATGTGTTAAATTAATATTTTTTTGGGACAAGATAATTGATAGGGAATACTTGTCGAGTATTCTACCTCTCCATATCGTACAAGCGCTCAGTAGCCGGGCAAGTCGCCATGAGGGACTGTTCCCGGTCATTACCTACCAACTAGCTTGACGTTCCCAACTCAAACCAAGCTAGCCATAAGGTGTAATAGTAAGGTTTCACTACAGGGAATTCTCCCGAGCTAACTTTTATTAATTTGTTTGAATAAATAACTTAAAAACAAATGACACAATGAGTATTTGTTACATGTATGTATACTTATTAAGTGAATACAATTTGTTAGAAACTTTAAATCAAATCTACAAAAGCACAATTTCAAACGTGATGTAATGCTTTCTTCTCCTTCTTCTTCTTCCTCTTTTATTTTATTTTATTTTTTAAAATAATTTTTTAAAATTTTTTTATTTTGTTTTGTTGTTTGGTTGCTATTAAAATGGTCATATGTGGACTGTGCGTGTTAGTGTGCTTCTTCTTGGAATTATTATTGACCAAGGATTTTGACTCTCAAATAGTCAAATTCAACTTCCCCCATATGACTGGACAACAGTTTTGGCACTGTACCATGTTGCAAAGATATAAGACAATTTTACCTGCATGAGCTGCTTAGTTGATCACAGAATAAAATTTTAAAAGAAATACAGTTTAAATTGATAGCTGGATGACACATTTATTTTATATTTCGTATATATCAGTCCAGGACCTAAGTATCACACATAATCACTTGATAAAAAATATTATGATCCACATTTAAAATGTGCAGGCTACACATTTTATTTCATGCATACCAACTAGGGTTGAGCATAACACACAATTACTTAATAAAAATAGAAAATGATCTGCCAAAAAATAACTAATTCGCACTAAAAAAAACCTAAAACAAAAAAAGTTTTAAGGATGTGTTGAACTACATTACACATGGCATGCTTTGTTTATGGGTGGACATTGAGACTAAACCAAAATATTTGTTTGATTTTGTTTTGACCCTTACATAATTTTAAATTAAATCAAAACCAAACTCTTCAATTAAACTATACCAAAATTTTAAATCAATCCTATTGGTATTTTGTGAATTTACACTAGACCCACAATCCCAATCACTGTTGCAAAAATCCCCGCCTAGGCGCTAGGCGCTCCTAGACTGAGGCGAATTGCTCCCTAGGCGTCCGCCTAGGTGACCGGCCGCCTATGATGCCGCCTAGCGCCTAACTGGGCCGACTAGGCCGAGTTGGTTACCGACTGAGCCGAATTTGACCGAGTTAACTTGCCCAACTCGGTAGAGTTAGCCGAGTTAACTCGAACAAGTCGGCCTTATTAATTTTATTATTATATTTATATATATTTAAGTTTATTTATTTATATAAGTAAGAGAAGTAAGATATATATATATAATATATATAATATAATATATGACATACACCACACACATGAATTAATTTTTTGTTTTTATAGGTCGCCGCCTAGAATCGCCTAGGTTCCGCCTAGGCGCCGCCTAGACCGCTTAGGTGCTAGGCGCTAGTCTATCGCCCGACTAGCGTCTAGCGCCTACTACAACCATGATCCCAATACAACTAGACATATACTTTAAGTTGTACACAAAGTAAATCAATATAAGGGTAAAGAGTCAAATACACTCCTAAACATTATTTCAAAATGTAATTAGACCCCCAAACTTTAAAAATGTACAATTAAGTACTTCAACTTCATAAAATTAATAAAATAGATCCACTTAGCAAGTAACTAATAGATTACCGGTAACTATGCCACCGTTGACCGCCATCACCGATGGTTAACCGCCTTATGAACAGTAACTTTGAAAAAAAAAAAAAGTCACAGACATCCTTCCTAGTTGCCTTATTCTTGTAGAAAGAGGCGACGTTTGGTCCCCTCTTCCTCTGGGAAGTCGCCTTCTTCTACCGAGAAGAATGCGACTCTAGTTGCCTTCTTCGACTGATGAGGAAGGCGGCCGGAAAACAGTCGCCAACGACCAATTTAATCGTATGAAGTTGAATTACCGGCTATTACTAATAGGTGACTGACTATTGGATCTGAATGCATCAAAATAATAAGTTGATGTATTTAATTGAACTTTTTAGAATTTAAGACTTAATTACACTCTGGTATAATGTTTTATGGGATTGTCCCATTCCCTAGGAATATATAATTCCCTAAACATAAATTGCCACAATTAAACCATTCAAATTAGTGTTATGGGCAGCATTGTCACTGCTCATTTCACTACCTCACTAGCATAGCATCATAGAAGTTGATCCGGTGCATCACGGTGGGGATACTGCAAGTGCTCGCCTAAACCTCGAACTCCGCCGCCGTGTCCGGCCACCGCAGCGGCTCCAAAATCCTCTCCAGGACGCATCACACACTGCATTTCAAAATCTGGGGGCTTTTCTTCCCAAATCCGCCTGTTTTCTTTTGATGGAATCCTTATTTCCATCGAAACTCGCAGTGAAACCTTCGTTCATTTCCCCAACCGTCCTCCAACCGCACCGCTTCACCGCCTCCTCTTCAGCCGTTGCTGCGTTCAGAGTCTTCTCGGCCTCTACATCCACAGTTGTTGCCGTGCCTCCAGCTCTAGAGCGGCCAGCCGTGACATTTGAGCCTCAGGATCTTGGAAAAAACGGCGGACGAGGTAGGGGGAGGGGCGGCAAGGAAATTCAGAAAGCTGAGCTGAAGGAGAACTGGCTGAATGCTATCTCTTGCCCTTTTCCTCACGAGAAGCCGTCGCCTGAGTGGGTAATTGGAGTCGACCCGGATGTTTCTGGAGCCTTGGCCCTACTAAAACCAGACCAGTCTGCTCAAGTAATCTTCTTAAGCTTTAATGGGATTTTTTTTTTGAATTAACTCCACTAGTCATTTGTAGCTTTTGCTGTCCATTGTGCCCTTCCTTGCAAATGATTGCTGAATTTCACAATTTGGTATTGTGTTTGCCAAATTGAAGAATTTGCTCCATCTCAACTAAAAGCCTAAGCTTATAGTTGGATTGCAACATTTATGTTTATATATTATATGCTCAACATGCCTACTATGTTTGTGGAGCTGATGTTTGTATACAAGTTTCAAAATTTATTTAGGTATTTTGAGCTTTTCTTGCATTTAAAAATCTGCAATTTCAGCTTCATTTGAAAGTGATTCCCATATTAGAATGACCAAAAATAAAAAGGAACAGTCTTGCTGCATAGATTTTCTATGAAAACTGCACAGATGTTCTTGCTAGATAATATCATAGGAGAAGAATCAGGTAGACTGGGAACAGTAGAAATGAAAAGGAAACAGCCTTCGTGTTCTAGTTATTGGGCATTTTAGTTTCTATTATAGGAGCTTGATTGCTGGAAATTTCGTGGATATTTTTTGGTGGCTTTGAAGTATCTGTCTGATAATTTATTGTATATTGCAGGATAAGTTTTCATATAGTTTGGTTTTTGGAAGTATATTTCCAGCTGGTTGCACCTTTGTGGACCTAGCTGGGAATATACCTGTTAGTGATAAACTTGAAATTGTCTAAAAAATGTTGATCAAATGGTCAAATAGTCACCTCTGAAACAGTTGTAGTTCATTGTATTATTAATGACTGTAATAAGGGATAACTGTTCTCTTGAACATGCTTTCATGTATTTTCTCCATTTAAGCTTTATAGCAGTATTTGTGTTCTATCAACATTATAATAACTATTCACTGTATATAGCTTTCTTATCCGTTGGTCCCGTTACAGGTCTTTGATTCTCCTCACTTGAAAGTAATGGTTGGGAACCGAGTACGGAGGCGTTTAGATGCAAAATCCATCGTTCAGTTGCTTCAAAGTTTTGAAGTTCCCGTTGGTAATCTACAGCAATAAATTCTGATAGCAGTTTATTTCTTTCCTTTATTTGATATAATGTAGAACTTAAAATGAAAATGCTCTTCTGATTATTATCTGCCACAGTTGACTGAAACAGTAAGAAGTTGCTAACTTTTAAATTTTCCGACTCTTCTACTTCCCCATCTCTCTCCCCTCTTCCTGAGGACACAAATCTTGAGGAAAAGTAAAGGAATAAAAAACAATAAGCCAAAAATTTATGAATAAGGTTCTTTGGGATAAAGAGACTCTTGTTATATGAATGAACCGACAAATTGTGTCATTGTAATTTTGGGGGCTTTTCTAACAACAAGAAGGCAATATTATTTGATGTCTGTTTATATATGCGAATAGAAAGAAATGCAGTAATCATTTGTGATAGAAATTTCTCAGAGCATTGTATTGTCTCTAGGAAGTGGAAATGAAATCAGTTTGCTCTATGATTTGTCTAGAGATCCAATCTCTATTAGCAACAGTGCTTTTCTGGATAACTTTGGATCTATCATTTTGTTCAGAAACTCTGCTTTGATAGATCTTTTGAGATTTATCAATGTCTTAACTTGATTTCACTTTCTTATCCTTTCATGTTATTTTCTACCTCTTTTTCCTTTATTTCCTCTCTTTCATTTTTCCTTTTTGCTTTCAGGAACAACCGCATATGTTGAGCAATCAATTCCATTCCCACAAGATGGTAAACAGGTTAGCATTCTCATCTGAAATGGCCACTTATACAAGCCCAACTAGTGGAGATATAATCAATGTGCACTCTCAGAGGGAATTATTCGCATGAAATGACGATAATTTGAACACCAATCTTTCCTGCAAAACTTCTAAGGAGAATAATTAATAATTGCCAATTTTCTCATTTGTGATTTGCTTAATGCTAATGATAAAATCTCTTCTACTCAAGCCTCAAATTTCTTTCTTCTTACTCCATCTCGTTCCATTATACTTATTTTAATTTATTTTTCCTGCATATGAAGGGCTGGTGGAGTGGAGGATTTGGGTATGGATTATGGATAGGAATCTTAGTCACTTTGGGATTTTCTGTTGTTCCTGTACCATCATTGTCGTGGAAAAACAAGTTTAAACTAGCAGGAAGTCGCTCAAATAAGGTGTGATTGATCTTTCTAATATAGTGTTAGCCAGCTTTGAGGTCTTCATTTTAACTACTCATTTGAGTTCTGGTTTGTTTATATGTTCACTAAATTCTGCTTGCAACTGCTACATACTGTGTGATCCATAAAATGTATTGCCAGGACGATAGTAGGGAGGTTGCATCGAGATTGTTTCCATCCATGAGTTCACAGTTAAAAAGGAAGAAAGATCACGGTTCGTGCACTGACTTTTTCTTCATTTTGCTATGCTATCTTGTTTTAGGATGAGCTGTAGAGTTCATTGCTAATATTCGTGTTTTCTTCTTATTTTGTTCAATATTTAATCATCATAAGAGCAGACTTCCAATCAATATCTATAATTGGAGAACATTGAACCCATACCCTACGAAATTTGAAATTTTTTGACACCCACTTTCTTCATGGATACTGGATTCATGGGTTACTAGTATCTTCTTTCGTTTTCATGATAACATTTTAAGTGATTAATCCCGAGAAATGAACTTGTTCAGCTGGGGGATGGTGTTTATTTCTTGCTCTGTAGCATATACTAACTCCAATTCTGAACCTTCCAGGTCGAGCTGAGGCTCTACTTATTGCTGCTTATGGCAAAGACCTAAAGATAAGTAACGATACTGTGTGTGTCTGAGAACTTGCCATCTTGAAATGCTGGGGGAAGGAATGCATGTTTGCTTATTTCTCTTTCGATTTCAGTGCTTAGTTGCTGCTGGGTATTCATTTGGTATTTATATGTCCCAGAAGCATGGAAAGCTAATGAATGGGGTAGTTTGGATCAACCAAAAGTCTCACCAAACACTCCAGGATCCTTGATGTAACCCTTTGTAGTTCCAGTATGAGAATGTAGAATTCATAGGAGGATTTAGAGAACACTTGTTTCATAAAGTAGGAAAATAGGTAGCTTAGTTGGTTCCTGAATGGCAAATTATAGACAAGGAGAAGCCAAACTTATCAGGGGCCATCAAACCCATGATTGGCGGCAAATTATTCTATGGACTCGGGTTCAAAATACACAATTTACATACTGATTGTTCACAATTTATCTACTGAATGTTCACGATTTGAATTGTGGATATTCAGTTGCAAGGTGGACCGAGTCCATGGTATAACTATTGATGATTAGTTTGTATTAATACATTTGTCTGAGAAGTTTAAGGTAATTGCATTCCAAGACTCCTAACTAACAACCATCATTATTCATTGAATGATGATTGCTTTGGTTTTCAAAAAACAAAAAACTAACAACCATCATTATTCATTAACCCAAAGTTTTAAAATAAAAATAAATACATAGAAAGAAAAAGAGCAAAACCACTATTCAAATATAAAATGTTTTCAGGAACTCCCCACAAGGTTAAAGCAATAGTTTATAAATCAATCCCACAATGCAATAGCTTAAGCAAGAAATAATATACAATTGCAGAAACCAATTCGAAGTTGCAAAAGAGATAGAAATGAAAGCTTGTCAATCTCTGCTCAGAACACCATGTATAGCACTGTACATAAATTACAGCATGTCTAACCTCTCCAACTTCACTTGTTGGCCTTGAAACCTTTATTATCATGTTATTGCCCTGCATCACATTGAACCCTTTTCTGATTTTTGTGATTGGAAAATGGAAACGGATGACGAACTGGAACCGGGGCCACACTTATGAATAGCGAGTGGAATCATCTTACCATCATCCCTGAGCTGACTAAGATCTATCATTCAATTGTGTCCTAAGAATGTTTTATACGAAACCAGACTGAATTCACACATGCAGGTTCCACGTCGTGGCTGTACCCAATTAGCCTTTACATTTAGAAGTTGAAGGGTCTGCAATTTCAGCTGAAAACAAAGAAGATTGTGACTGGCTTAAAAGATAATTTTATGTTGAATTCACTCATGATTTTAGGAAGTTGTATTCCTCTCTTCCTCAAGTGCAGTGCCTTCTTTGAGGGCAGTTTGCGCCTCATTTTCCCTGCCCAAGGCAAAAAGTGCAGCAGCCTGTAAATATGATGCAATATGCCAAACAGGAGATATCACTTGAGCTTGTACTGCATCATTGAGGGCTTCCTGAGGCATATCACTCGAGAGATAAGATAGACAACGCCGAGCATACACAGTTGGAGAGACCACGGTTCCAACATCGATAAACTATGAACCAAGAAAGAAATGAGTCAAGTGAGTGCTTTCAGAAGCTTGAAGGAAGTATCCAGTCCTCACTAAAGGAATACCAGTTTAGTCGATTTATGGCAGTAGTAAAACAATCTAAAGAGATGAAATCACGAATTAGTTATCTCGTGTTATCTTTTCACATGAGAGGTCCATCGATAAGGTTACTACCCTTGTCAGATTAAGTAACCCAACCACTAACCTGTGTGTAGCATTGAATTGCAGCCCTGAAATCTTTGTGCCGAAAAGCAGTATCCCCCTTTTTCTTGGAATTCAATGTTTCCTGCATCTGATTGGTCCACATTTGAAATGAAAGCTGCAAGCAACAATAATTCAAGTTAAACAGGAAACTGATGTGGTTAGCTACCAAGTATGCATTAGGCTGCATAAGATTATAAGCAAGACAATATGTTAGCAACAGAAAAAACAGGTGCAAAAAAATAGCTATAAATAGACAAACCTCAGTTGCTGCTCCTTCATCATCTTTGTACCCAAGTTTTTCTAAGACTTCATGTATAGCAGTGAAGTCCTTTCTCAAGCAAGCTTCACCAAGTGGAGATAGGGACACAGGTTCACTCTCACCTGGTATGCCCATTAATGCATGAGATGGAACCTGCAAAGCAATAACCAAAACTCTATCATGCCCATATCAAAGTTTAGTAGATAATCCACAACACACATACACACACGTCTTTGTGTGTTTTAGGTGCTGATCAATATAACAAAAGACCTATACAAATTGGTAAACTAGATCACAGAATTATTAAAATAAAGTCTCATGCAACTGTTAGAAACCAGAAGACTTTACTGGCATCTCTTAACTTCTAAAAAATAAAATCTATAAATCCTTTAAATTTGAGAAGTTTGTTGAAATTTAGAAGCCTGTTCCCAATCCCTTGACAGCTTATGTTGAAAATGACCCTTCCATTAACATGTTTGCCAACAAGAGGATCCAAGGAATGAAGGAATTGTTGCCCGGCATTTTCCAAGACTAAAAAATGAAATCAAGAATACAGTAACAGTTGAAACTCCTGAGGCCAGAGCAAAAGAACAAACCTCAGTTTCCCTCTGAAGAGGAATTAATGCTGCAACTAATGACTTTGGATTTGGTCGCTCACGGGGCTCAGATTGCAAACATCTAGAGGCTATTCTGACCAACTCAGTTCCATCATCATTAGAAAATTGACCTTCTAGACAAGAATCAGTTAGCATCTGAAGATTCCGGTCCCTAATCAGATCAAGGGCCTGAAAATTATTTATAACAATATTAGTTAGAGAATGCATGGGAAATATGACATATTAGCCAGAATATATAACGCTGCATCTTTAAGACTTTACCCAACAATTTCAGGAATAGGAATATATATATACACGTAAGTCAACAAAAAACAAACAAATTAACAGGAATAAGACTTACATGGCTTGGAGGAATGTGTTTTCCACTAAGAAGGTCAAGCAAAAGTGTTCCAAAGCTATACATGACACTCTCAGGAGTGATTCTTCCTACAAAAGTTCCAAAGAAAATACATATGTGCTTATAATGCTGTTATATTTATAATTAAAATAAAATAAAAATAAAAAATAAAATAAAAAGGGAAGAAAAAGAAGGCATATACGTGCACAATGAAAAATAACATGCTTAAGGTAGTAAATATATTGCCATGGCACCAAGAGCACAAGCCTTATTACTTGAGATCATATTACAATAAATTTGAGTGCAAAGGGCAATATCAAGTTAGGGGAGTCACAAATGCGCATTTCATTTTTTTCTAGATGCAGCAATTTACGAATGATAATATGCTCAACAAAAATCACAGACAATCACATCTGAAAGAGTTATTACCTGTCCGTAAATATTCAGGTGGAGTGAATGCCAAGTTTGTGCTGTAACTTTTTCCATCCCTACTGTTCTTCATCAAACCAAAACAAGAGAGCCTGGGATTACAGTCCTATGAAGTAGGGGGAATATCTATGGTCAATGACTACAAGTATACGCAAGCAAACATAAAGCTGAGTAGGAATTTTTTTTTTTAAATGATTAAAAAAACTCCTTCATACATACATTGTCGAAGACTATTCTATAAGCATTAAGATCATGATAAAGTGCACGTCCTTTGCTTGTGCAATATTCTAGAGCCTGTGCAAGGTATAATGCAACTCTTAACCGCATTGCCCACTTCATTGGTTGTGTCTCCCCTGAATGATAATATGATATATAATGAAGCTGAGTGATAATATACTAATACTAGTATACATATTACAATCCTCTTTCTATAAAAATGAAATTTTGCCAATCAGGATAAATGAAAGAAAGCTTATATATACAATTGTCTTACAGTGAAATAAATGTTTTGCCAATGTTTCATTGGGCATAAATTCTGCAACTAGTAACCTCTCATCGCCCTCACAGCAACAGCCAAGAAGATTTGCTAATTTATCGTTCCGGAGTTGACCAACTGCCCTTGCTTCTTCCTGAAGTTTTAATTTGGGAGGAAAAGAAAAGGTTCAAATTGTAGCTCACACAAAGTAAAAATTTCCGGCAACTAAAAGAAAATTTTGTGTGTTTGTAAAGCTGAAATCATTGCAACCCTATAGGGCCATAGAACTCTATAACATTATTCAAAAACTAAATACTATGAAGATTCTAATACATTACTCATGTTGGAATTCAAGAGTCTGTTATTTGAGGAGCTGAGTTCCATGGTTAAGACATCACTGATAAATGATGAGACGTTCATTGTCTATAAATACATAAGCTCTTGTAACCATTATAATCAAGCAATCTATTGTTATAGCACATATGTTCCTCTCGTTTAATCTACTTGTTTCCACCTTCCCAGCCAACCAGACCTCTCAACTCATTATTTCCTAGCAGACATAAAGTAACTTTGTGACTCTTCTTACATTTGCCTTTCAGTTAAACAGTTTTCAGTTTAAAAGCCTAATTATAATGATCATTTGAAAGTAGATATGCCTGCCACACCAGGCAATTGAAGTCAATACAATCTTCAGATATTATCATCTGAACTCAAATAAGAAAACTAATAAACAAATAGGTAGAGATTATTTGATTAATATCATAAGTATCTTCTGTAACATTGAGAAAATGGCACCCATGCTTTACATACACCCTTAATATCTGCTTACCAGAAACTGTCGGGAATCAGGCCAAGCAGATCTGTTAAAGCGTTTGACAGCTATTTGGCTCTGATTCTCAAACTTCCCTTTGTAAACCACATTTGGAGCTTTCTCACCATGTTCTGAAACTATATTCTCCACTGCAAATCCGGAAGTAGCTATTCTCAATTGTTCAAAAGTGAATTCACAAAATGCAGGCAAGTCACTATCCTCATTTATTTCTTCTTCATCTGCCAAGCAATCAAAAAGAAATTCTAATGGAAATTGGGAATCAATTATTATTTCAAAGAAAAGATGGGCACAGAAAAAAGTTTCTGCATACCAGGATTTTGAACTTCATGAACCGGTCCATTCTCTTCTGAAAAACAACATGACAAACATTTGGAAGATTCACAGCCCATTGCAAACCCCTCCGTATTTGCAGCATGCAAACACAACCGTCACGTCAAGCCCCACAGTATCCCAACTTTCAATTCAAAAGAGTTCCATTTGGCTGTACAAATTAAATACCCAACTATGAATGCAATCACATTATTTTATTAACCCGAGAGTAGATCCATGCATCATGTAAAATTACATTCCCAATCAGCTAATCATGCCAAATATTTCTCAACTTTTATACTATTGCAGCCCATTAATAGATACGGAGTAGATACCACAGAACTCAAAAATATATGCAGTTTAAATGTGATAAGTTCAAAAGGTGTATCAGATAGAGAAAGTTAACCACTCAATCCAAGACAAAAAAGTGAGACTACCTTTTAGCAGAAGCCATTTGTATCCAGGTCAACCCACCAACGCATTTCGATTCTCAAGGCTTCCTTTCTGGCTATCTTCAAAGCTCAAACTGAAGTCAACCCAAGTCAAAATCAAAGCTCCAGCTAAAATGCAACATACACACACGGAAATAGATACACACGCATAGTCAAATTAGGATTGGCTCAAAATAGAAAGACCAAGCACATATTCGATTGACCTGATGATTGATTCCAAAATTCATCACTAAAAAAGCACAAGGATCATGCTAATCAACAAAGATGCAAATAAGAATCAAGTAGAATTGTAGAAATGAGGTCTCACCTGTGTATATGCAGCATATACAGACAAAGAGAAAGATGATTTGTGCGTAGAATCTGCAAGTAGATGATGGATCCCCCTTTGCTTTTATTAGGCTGCTATAGTGCGTTCGCACTAGTTATACAAGTGCTTTCGATCTTCCAAATCTCCACCGACATGAATATGAATGTATGCATCTCTCGGCCACCTACGCCCACCCCATGGCCATAATCTATTGTCTACTGTCGCAGCGTTTTGGCCTTTGCCTATCACCAGTAGTACCCGTTTCTAAAGTTAACCCCGAAGGATTAACATAAGTCGAGTTTATCGGATAATTAATTTTGATAATCACAAAATTTAAAATTTCGCTTATAAATAGACTTTACTCAAAATACACATTTGATTAATGTTTGTGAACTCTACAGCAAATCAAATAAAATTTACGGATCTTGTGATCTAGTGACACCCAGTTGCACCCCATATAGAAATGATAGGTTTGAGCTTCAGTAGTACTCATACAATTTTTTTTAAAGAGTTTACATGACTTTTTGTTTTTCCTTTTTTTTTTTGAATTAAAATTTTACTATAGCAATTACAGTACTCATTCAAATTATGTTTTCAGTTTAACGTTCATGAGTTTAAAAATTTATCAGGAAAGACGGTCTCACAAGATAAAATCCGTAGAACATGACGGGTCAAAGTCAAATGAAATACTTATACTAAAAAATGTAATACTAATAATTAATAAAATATTTATTACTTATATGGAAAAATGTAATACTTTTATATTTTGATTTAAAAGTATTACGGGGTACATTTTTCCTTGAGTATTTCATTTTTTTTCTTATAAGTAACAAATACTTGCCAACGTTACTTATAAGGGTTTAAACTAAAACGATGTCAACTCATAAATATGCTATGAGACAAATTTTGAGCACCGTCAAGACCACATTACCATCCATCTAATTAATGAAGAGCACATTGGAGAAGTATATACACCAAATGATCATTAGTATTTTTTACAACTTTTAAGAATATTTAGTTCGCACAATATTCTCAACTATCATTGAGAATATAATAACCTTACCAAACACGCCATTAGATAAGACATGTATTTTGGTTCATAATATATATTTAGAAATTAAAGTATTATATTACAAAAGAAATATCATGTGTCATTGTTTGGTTTCATGATGTGTGATTTATGATAATGATATTATAGTTCATTCTTGTCAAGTTTTAAAAATAGTATTCTTTTAATTGAATAGAATATGCGAAATTCTTTTGAAACATGATAATTTGAATTTTGAACTAAAATGCTATTGTCAATAGAATTTATGAATACAAGTTGCATTAATTGTTGCCTTTTTGATTGGGTAAGAACTATTGCATGATAGAGGAGATGACAATGTCTGTGAATGGGTATTTCTTTTTACCTTCCCTTCATGATTCCCGGGAAATTCCTATAAGTGGTAACTAATTAACTAACAACCTTTGCACTTTTCAGTATGTATTTGAAGAGCTTCCTGACATGGGCAGCGATGAACAACCTCTTCATGTTTTCTGAATTTTCAAATGCAAAAATACGCATAATTTTAATTAGAATCATCGTTATTATTTTCAAACTTTTATATAACTTTACTATAAACTATATTACAAGATAATATATGCTCAATATAACATATTTATTTATTATTACATTATTGAGAAAATGGTTAAATAAGCTCTTAAATTTTACACGAAAATACAACTATCTCCCTAAATTTCAAAAAGTACAATTAAACACTTAAACTAACTATTTTAATGCAATGAACCCTAAAATTGATTAATGACCTACAATAGCAATTAGCAAGTTACTTGTAGATCATTCAGATTCCGGTAGCCGACGGCTTCACCGGAGCAGAAGGCAGCCACATCTTGGTCGCCTCTCGTCGGAGAAGGCGACCACTGTGGTCACGTTTTTCAACAAGAACGCGGCCCATTTTGGTTGCCTTCTCTTTCACCGGAGAAAGCAACGCTACATTTTTTTTTAAAAGATCATATGCATTTTAGACTTACGTATGACTTCGTATTTTGAAAAAAATTAAAGTCATTCGAATTTGAGTTTGGAAAATACGTTTCTGACGCCACGTGTGTTTTCCAAACTCGCTTTTTCCATTTTTGTTACCTTTTTAAAAAGTTTATATTTTTGTCGACTATCATAACTTTTGTAACATTTTAGTCATTTACTCAATTCTTTAGAGTATGTTTGACCTATTGATGAATCCACAATTATTATACAAGAGTGTGTAGTGAATAAATTGCGCTTTGTTTATAACCAACAAAATAGTAATCTAATGGCTCAAACCACGAAAACAATTATTATTTCTATACTTCTTCAAATGTAGTAATCTCGATGCACTTTAGTATTTATTTATTTATTTAAATTTTTAAAAAATCGCAATGTGGGTTATAGTCCTAGCCCCAAATGCCCGTTAACCAAACGACCCGATTTGACGA
The DNA here is from genome assembly GCF_003576645.1 of Ipomoea triloba. Lineage (NCBI taxonomy): Eukaryota > Viridiplantae > Streptophyta > Magnoliopsida > Solanales > Convolvulaceae > Ipomoea > Ipomoea triloba. Next base: position 969,883 of record NC_044922.1, read on the forward strand.
AAAATAAATAAATAAAAGAAATAACATTGTGGTTGTCAAAAATACCGCAAATGAGCTGGACATTTGTCCCATCGCAACTTGGACGGAGACCTTCTGAATTTATTCCCATTTCCGTCCATTAATTATTATTTTGTTAACATTAAAAGTTTGTTGAATTATTATTATATTTTACTTCAATACCTTCTTTTTGTTTTTTGGTTCTAAAAAAAGAAAGAAAAAAATGTGACATATAATATTTAAAAAAATGTTTGAATCCCTCTCATGCTCAACTATTTCTTCCTCTCACCCTCTTTTAGTGGTGTTAAATGAAAAAACTGATCTTTTATTTGTCCGATTACTATTTGAAATATATTAATTTGGCATTAAAAAATTGAATTTGATGGCCAATATAATTTGTCATAGGTACATAAAAGGGTAAAGAACAATTTTCAAAATAGAATATACAATTTGGATTGCACATGCATTAATATTTTTTTTTTTCTAAAATATATTTGTAATAAAACGGTTTAGGGAATTTTCATGTACATTATAAAAAAATTGCTCCATTGTATTAAACATTTAAATTGGCGAAAACTTTGTGGTTCAGTGACACCCGGTTGCACTCCTATATGGAAAGGGGTGGGTTCGAGCCTCCGATATTAATTCTTTGTGCTTTAGTACTTTGAGAAAGTAATTATGAATAGATACTGCTAAATTATTGAAAACTTGATTTGCATACTGATATGGAATATCTCCCGATTATACCTCCATACACATATTGTACACCTACTCGGTATCTTGTCATACCAAACAGAGGAGAGCATCTCGACCTTGACCGACCATACACTTGGCTTTGCCGACCATAAATTTGTGGCCGAGACAATTAGGAATTATACTTCACTGATTAGAGACCAGCCCGACCAAATCAAGTCGGGATGAACATCCCGAGCAGGACAACTTAGAGATCTCGACTCAACCTCTCCCTAATGTGTGTTTGAGAATCTTGATACAGTGACTGTCGACGCCCTGTTCCCGAGCTTCCCCGATGCATGCGCAACACGTGTCAGCAATGTTGAGTACCCGTCATGTGTCCCATTTATGGCAGGGAGAAGGGACTATCTCTGCTTACAAAGTCTTGATGATTTGACCAAATATAGACAAGACTATTAGATGACTTGCTATCGGGATGTTAGAGCACTATTAGCAATGCTGAGCATCCGCTATGTGTCCCCTTCAAAATTTGATGACTATCTTTGCTTATAAAGTCTTGGATGACATTTTAGATACAAATTTGAACTTTGAAAAAATCATATAATAAAAGTGAAAAAGAAATTCGCCATAGATAAAACGTCGTTATAATTGATGAATATAAAATTGAAATAATTTCGTGAGCTTCTACTACCTACTCTTGTACTGTACTAGGAGTCTAGGACGTAGTCGTATAAAAATACAGTACAACGTGGTGGAGTGGTCGGGACCATATCCGATACCCGACCATCAAACGGTCAATCATCCGCCGTTAACCAACCCCACATTCATTACCCATCTACACAATCTTCTTTCTATCTCTACATCCCATCTGGAGCTAGTCACGGCCAAAAGTAGGTAATCAAGCTAACAATATAATAACTTACCATACAAGTAGTCTACCCACGCATGCTTGAATTCTATATTAAGTAAAATGTATGTATTTGCCCCAGATTAATTTATTTCAGTGGATGAGAACTACAAATTGTATTTACATAACTCAAATTACAAATTTGGATTTACAAGAAAATTTATAGTCGCTACTCAAATGTGTGATATAGATGAAACATGCATTGTGATTTCAGTAAACAAGTGACCACAATAAGATAAATTAACATAGATTATCAATAGCCAATCGACTCAAACAAAAAAAATTAATACCATACTACAACTTTTAACTTGTGAGAAATAATTCAAAAACTTGTATTTACGAATAATACTATTGAGTTTCGAACCTTAGTATCTTATCTCAAGTAGTGTTTTTTGAACCAGTGAATTAAATTCGTGCGAACAATTTTGTATCAATAATTGATCAAATAATGTCTTGCGTAATTGTGAGTATAAATTTGTGTGTGCCTAGCATTTACTTAGGATACAAATGAATTGAATGCACACAAATAAATTTGAACGCTACAATTATGAACCTTTTTGGATTAAACAAAGTTGAACCCACATATATTTAAGGTGTTTGTACATGTACAGGTGTAGAGGTTTAAAAAAAATATAGAATTACATGGAGGTTAGCATATTCATATGATTTGAGCTTTGTAAAAAATAGTGTATGTAAACTAGTATGAACTTGTTTGTTTGTGGGAACATGATTTTTTTTAGTATAGTATAAGAAGTCAATATTTATGATAAGTAGTCTTCATGATTATTCATGATGAAATTATTCATTAATCGTAATTTTATTGTACTATATTGACATGTACAGTTGATAGCAAATATCTTATAACAATGAGTTAGTTGAATTTTATAACTTAAATCAAACACCATTAAGTAAACAAGAGACATCAAACAAGAAATATGAATTGATAGGGTTATTGATTTGGTAATCATAATATTACAAGTTCAATTTTTAGTGGTAGTGACCTATTAGTCTTATTGGTTTGAGCTGATTAACTATGGATAATTTAGGCTAGTTTAAAGGCAGAGTTTACCTAATGCGCACCCGTCTTATACAAGAAGTTCATAAGTTCAATTATTGCCAACACCCTATCAATTGGGTACATTACATAAGGCAGTTTGGGTTTACCCAAAGTACATTTGTGAATAGTTGTTTCAGATTTTCGGCTACATTGAAAATAGTTAGCTTATTAGCCAATTTCGGTTACTTTGGTCCTGTTTGGTAACGTAGTTAGTTTATTAGCAAATTTTGCCTTATTAGACCACTATTAGTTGTTTGACTTAGTTAAACAGTTCATGTAAGTGTTTGATTAATTAACTTTTTGTAACAGTTTATTGTTCTAAAATGCTAAAATTAAAAAAATGGCTCAAAGCATGATAAACTTTTTGATAAATCATCTTACATGTAATCAACTAATAGCTAAATTATCAAACATTTTTCTACAATCAATTAATATTATCAACTAATCAAACCCATTAACCCAATCAACTAACAACTATAAGCTAATAACCCTAAAATGTTAGTAAATAAATACAGTTTTGGGTTCATTGTGCTTGCTGATCATTGATTCATCATATTTTTGGAAGGCGAGTTTGGTGAACAGATTGATTAAAAAGGTTAAAATTAACACACCCAAACTGGGGAACAATTATAGTCAAGCAGTTCAGCAGTTGAACTTGACAGTTTAGTAGAATACTACGTTTTGCCATTTCGGAATTAATAAAAGTTACCGTATCACTACGTAACCATTAAAACTCCACCTAATCTGCCCCCACGATTTCTCTCTCTCTCTCTCTATCTATCTGGGTTTCTTCCTCTCTCTCTCTCTCTATCACAAGCGAACAAAAAGACAGACTCAGAAAAATAAAGCTCTGTTGGTTTGGTTGCTGCTGCTGCATCTCCTCCTCCAATCCGTTCTTCGTCAAACCCTACGCATCTCCTTTAGATCTCCGCCTGAGCTCAGCTCTGTGATCTCCCAGCTGCCATGACCTTCACCTTCGATTGATTCATGGAAATGTCGGCCTCGCTCGCTGCATTTGAGCGACCTCGGGTCGGAACCTCTAATACGGTATGGAATCAGTGATATCTCACTCTTCGATGCCCCGTTCCTTTGTTTTTTCGCTGTTAACAGAACATTTCCCTGCTAGCTCGCTCGATTGATTGTGTTTTGCTTGCTGGAAGTGGGAATTTGTGTCAATGGGGAAGTCGTTTTTAGTCAAATAAGTTCGAAGTTGTGCTGGAAATGTTTGGACTTGTTTAGGACTTGCTTTTACCACCGTCCGTTAGGAGTAGGAGAGGGATAATTGCACTCCGTAATTTGTTTGCCCCTCCCAAAGCTCTAATTTGTTAAGATAAATGCTCTAATTGATGATTTTTTACTTTTGAAATGTATATGTCAGTTCAAATATTGGAGATGATGCAAATTGAACTGCTGATTGTCTTGCTATACTGAAATACAATCACAAATTTGCTTTAAGTTCATCAGGATTATGTTGAGAAATAAGGGAAGACAAGTTAATTGAACTGCCAAAATCTTTTCGTTTCAGCTCCATGTGATGAAAGATGGCTCATACACACTCTGTTGTTTATTCTTAAACAATGTGGGTATATGCCCATGTAGTTATATATAAACAAATTGATTTTGATTTTGGTGCACAGTGCTCATTTTTAGTTTTGCATGAAATTTATGAAATGACATTGTAATACAGTCTTTTTCTGTGGAGTCTATGAAAAAAGAAAGAGTCTATGTAATATTGCTTCTTCATCTTTAAATGTTTTATCAGTCTTTTTTTACTTCTCATTTTAGTACTGTAGAATGCTTTTAGATCACTTGTCTTTGTGCTGTAAGAATGTATTATATACAAGTATCTCTGGAGTAAAGATAAAGGTTAGACAACTGTGCAAACAGAAATGATGCGACTTGTTTATGGTTCTTCTCTTGTTGCTTTAATGTTTGCATTTTTGGTTTTTATATTGATTTGGTGATTTACAGGTTTTCAAGAGTGGGCCACTATTCATCTCTTCAAAAGGTTAGTAAAACTTGAAGATTTGCTTATATTCTTATGCTATTGGATCTAATGCTGGCCCATTGTACTTTTGGATCCACCTTGCACGCTTTCATCCTAAGGCGTGAGTGCTTGACATTGTATACTTGCGCGCTTTTGGCAATACAGCTACTCTTTTCTCAGTGCCTGTGCTTCTATGCCAGTCTATAACTTTTCCAAATATATTTATTTTGAAAAGAATTTATAATTTTTTTTTTTTTGGCAATTTTGTCATGTTTTAGTTATTTCAATATTAAAAGGTCGTCTTAAGGTAGATAAGCTGTTCTGCTGTTTGGGTGCTTTTAACATTGAATCTCATTATTCTTTGTAATTAATATGGTTGAATTTAAATAAGGAGCACCAGTTATTTGTAAATTCACGTTGACATCACTGTTGCATTTGCCGTAATTCCTGTTCTATCTCTCACAGAAGTTCCTGGAGTCTTGAAATTGTGAGAACTGCATCTCGAAGGCTTCTTTGCAATACTCAATCTGAGAAAAGATAAAAAATAAATTTTATAAAATCAAGAGTTTAAATGGGTCTTAGAATTTTCTTCAAACTCGTGTCTTAAGTTTTCTTCCGAACTTGGAAGTGTTCTCCCTTTCATACCCTTGAATTAAAGAAATGGGTCCCATTGGAAAAATTCTCTTTAGAAGGGATTTCAATGGCGGCAAGGTTGAGCAGATACATGAGATTGCATATAAGTGAGCTTAAATAAAAAAAAATTAGTATAAATGAAAATGGAAGCTTTCACCAAGTCTATGGAATATGTTTTGATATATCACTGAAAGTAGACTTGGAAGACAAAACTTTCTTCATTAAGAGTCTCACTCTCTCTCTTTTAGCTGGAAAGTTGCGAAGAAAGTCAGGTTTCATCAAAATTTTCATCTTTTTTTAAGAAGGGTTACCTTGCAGAGATAATCCTTACATAGTGAAAAAAAGTAGAGGGAAAAATGCAATGCTCTATTTTGCATTGTAAAAGTGAAAAGAATATATAGAAGATGTTCTTCATGCTTTTTGAATTTTAGTGCACCATGTCAAATTTAATAAAGCATCTCTTCTTGAAGACCTGGTGACCTGCAAGGTATGGGGGCCTGCCTAGAAATTATGGGAGGCAGTTATAGAATGTGTTATGGTGTTCAATCCTGAAAGAAACGGATAGACATTTTTTAAGGTTGTATCAACTGTCTGCAGACTAAAGTTTAATTGGTTGGGGGTGTGGCTTTTATTTTTGTTTTTGTATGGTGCAAAGAATATTGTTTAGAAAGTATAAAGAAATGTATGGAATCCATAAGTTCCATGCAGAGCTGGCCTTATGAAATCTTAGTATCCACTTAGTTCCTTTTCTTATTAATTATGTTACTTATGAAAAGAAGAACGCCTTTCAGTATAATGACTAAATAACCTCATTAACAAAATACTGAAACAGTAGACACAAATAGCTACAAATTAATCCGGATAAGTTTCAAATTCCTTGATGAAATCCTATCAAATCAAATTGCATCATTGGACTGTCATCCTTTGTTAAAGTCATTGCAGCTCTATTTTCATCAGCCATCATGTCCCTCAAAAAACATGTTACATTTGCAGGACTAGGTTGGAAGTCTTGGAAAAAGCGTTGGTTCATTCTCACACGCACATCTTTGGTTTTCCTCAAGAATGATCCTGTTAGTATTTCTCTTGGTTCTATTGATTTGGAGGTCTAATATTTCAGTAAACATGTCCATTTTATTGTACCTCCTAGTTTTAAGGCAATCATTCTCAAGTTTGAACTATCTTCATAGACATATTTTATTTGTATATTAACATCCTATTGCTTAATAAACTTTTGCAGTTAACTTTGTAGTTTATATGATACGAATGTAATGCTTTAGATGGTTATTTAATTCTATACTGATTGCTTACTTACAAATAGAGGATTAATGTTATTCAACTGCATGGACAGACAAAGAAAGAAAACAGCTGCTATAGCATGTATATTCTCATTTATTCTGTACATTTTCTTCACAAGAATCAAGACAAACTAATATGGAGTATTATTTAAAACTTGTTCTTATGCTTTTGCTTTATTGTGTAGAGTACTCTTCCACAACGAGGTGGTGAAGTTAATCTGACTTTGGGAGGCATAGACTTAAATAATTCTGGAAGGTAATTATTATTGTTCTGGTGCAGCATTTATATTTTGCTTTTCTTTCCAGTCCTTAGTTCCTTACCTCAGTACTTTGTTTTGCAGTGTGGTTGTTAGAGAAGATAAAAAACTGTTAACTGTACTTTTTCCTGATGGACGTGATGGTCGGGCATTTACTCTTAAGGTGCACTTTTGGTTACCCAAATACTTAAATAAAGACACCCATAAGCACTAACATATATGCTGTTTAAGAATATTTATCTTTTACCAAGCTCTGAGGATTTATGCAGGCTGAAACATCAGAGGATTTGTATGAGTGGAAGACTGCTCTTGAACATGCTCTTGCACAAGCACCAAATGCTGCGCTTGTGATGGGACAGAATGGCATATTTCGGAATGACACTGGTGATTCAGTTGAAGGTTCTTTCCATCAATGTATGTGCATTCTTATCATTTTTAGTTGAACCTTTTTTACTTCCTATATCTTTTCCTTAAGTAAACTAAATTTCAAAATTTGCCTCTCTAATAAAGGCCTACTGGGTTCTTTCTTGATGTAGGGAGGGATAAACGTCCCGTGAAGTCTTTGGTTGTTGGACGGCCAATCTTGCTTGCCTTAGAAGATATAGATGGTGGTCCATCCTTTCTTGAAAAGGCACTTAGATTTCTTGAGAAGCATGGTAAGCGCACAAATAAATGAATATTTGAAGTAATTCTCATTTTCATATTAACATTATGGTTTTCATTGCAAATTATCCTCTTGGATGAAATTCTCTTCTTTATCAATAAAAGTTACTTTAATAGAAGAATTCTGCATTCAAATCTTCCAAAGCTAAAAGTGAGCACAACATGACACAATGAGTATAAAGCTGCACACATATTCGTTATTTCTCCTAAAACATTCTTTAAACAAAATTATCTCCAACACTATGCCCAATTGCCCACATGGATTTCCTTGATGCCAGAGCAATTCTATTTCTCTGCTTGTGTTCAGATGGCACCACTTTCCAAAGATACTTCTCTTTTATTTGTGTGCCTTTCTTTTTGTTTTGCCCCTGTTCTTAGTTCGGAGATAGCAGTTTTTATTAGTAACTTCTTTCCTAAAAATTGTTTATATAGTAGAAAGCAGATAGGACAATTGGGCGAAAGTTCCATTGCCATTAGAATAAAAGAGAAGTAGACATTATGAGTCAAAGCCTGCCAACTTCTTAATTTAACTTTGACTCTAGACTATATTCTTTTGCTTTAGTTCCCCTTCATTTGTCTTACTCCTCTATCTGTTTTGCTAATACTGTCCAGCTCATAATTTCTATGTGTAGTTCCCTTGTTGATTTCTTTGTTTAACCTTCTTGACAGGAATTAAAGTTGAAGGGATATTGCGACAATCTGCTGATGTAGAGGAAGTGGAGCAGAGAGTAAAAGCTTATGAGCAGCAAGGTCCAAACTCTAAACCTCCTCCTAAGTCCTAACGTTTGCTTTACTTCTGAAGTTGAGCTAGTCATTTTGTACCATGATTTTCAAAAGAAATATGTGCTGTACCACCTATTGCTATGGTGTGTTTGTTTTATTCTAGAATAAGGTATTCTTGAAAGCTAAATTATGTGAGCATTTCTTTGTAGGTAAGACTGAATTCGGTCCAGATGAGGATGCCCATGTAATTGGCGACTGTGTGAAGGTTTTGATAGCTACCTCAATCTCATTAGCATAATTTTTTTTTTTTTTTCATTGTGTTTGTTAAATTAGTGCTCACTGTAACTACCCCTTGTGCAGCATGTACTTCGCGAGCTGCCATCATCTCCAGTGCCTGCATCTTGCTGCACTGCCTTGTTGGAGGCATACAGTGAGTTAACCTTTTAGACTTTGAAATATTTTAAGAGTATTTGTTTTATGACAGAATACATACTTGTTTTCAAATAGTATTTGTTTTCAGATATAACCTACTTGCCTGTGTATTTTGGTTTGCTGAAACTTGGAAGCCTGGATTTGACTCTTTCCATTTTCTATGAAATGCACAATTATAAGTAAATGATTTTATGAATATTTCATTCTTATCTAACTATATTTTGTTTCCCTGAATTTTAAAAAAGAAATTGATAGGAAGGAAGCTCGGGTAAATGCTATGCGCTCTGCTATAGTTGAGACATTTCCTGAACCAAACCGGCGCTTATTACAGAGGTATTGTCTTTCTGGGTGCAGTGTGCATTTGAAATATTCTTGACAAATCCATGTTTTTAGGGAGGGGTTCATGGGTTGCTTCTGATTTGATGCAAAATAACCCAGGAAACTCTTGGGCAGGTTATCTAAACTATATGATGTGACTCTCTGATATCGGTGCAAACTATTAAATATGTTTTTTCCCATTGTGATATTATAATGGATGTTTTAGTTGATCTGGTTATTATATGATGTTAGTGTACTTTTGAATAGGAATAGATCTTTTTCTTTCTAGCCTACTGTAGTTGAAAATTCAATAGAGCCAAGAAGATGAAAGGGACACTTGGTTCCTGTTACAAGCTAACCTATTGATTCTCCTTTGTAGAATTGTGAAGATGATGCACACAATATCTTCACATGCTTCTGAAAATAGGATGAGTCCATCTGCTGTTGCTGCTTGTATGGCACCACTGCTTTTGCGACCTCTCTTAGCTGGTGAATGTGAACTGGAGGATGAATTTGATACTAATGGTGATAACTCGGCGCAGCTTCTTGCTGCTGCTAATGCAGCTAATAATGCGCAAGCTATCATTACAACACTTTTGGAGGAGTATGATAATATTTTTGATGTAAGCAATTATTTTGATGTCACATATATTTATTATTATATGAATTTAGCTAAAGTGATTAAGCTGTATTTACTATCATATGTTGCTTATTATTATTTTTACTGTGCTCTTTCAGGATGATAATCTGCATAGGTGCTCTATTTCAGCGGATTCTCGGATTGGAAACAGTGGCAGTGAAGATTCAAGTGATGATGAAAATTTGGAGGTGAAAGACAATGGTTATCATGATGCTGAAAATGAGGTTGGGCAAGAGTCAGATGATGATCATGATCGCGTACTTAGTGGAAAGTTAAGTGAAAACAGCAGTTCTGCTGCCAGTGATCTATATGACTATAAGGTTGTTTTCCTCTCTCTTCCTCCTTCAAGTACCTATAGAACTCTTCCTTTTGGCTCTGTTAATAAACAAATTTCTGTATTGCAAACATGGGCTTTCTATTCATTATTGCTTATTGTGCTAGTAGTTAGATTATGCTAGATATCTGGCTCAAGTCTTAGTTCATACATACAATTTCATTTATATTCGGTAATGTATATGAGTATATGACTGAAACTACATCTGGCAAAGTCGAATCAACTTGTATGCTAGTGAAGGATGATATGAATATCTCAACTCTGCTAATGATAGATTTTAGTTCACAACTTCACATAGACAGCAACACTTCTACCAACAATGTGTTGCTTTTGTAAGAGTGTTTGCATTGAGGGCATTGTTCTTTGAATGAATCCACCAAGGGGTAAGTGCTTAATTTTGAAGGTATCCTGTCATGGTCCGTATACTACACTGCCTGAGTTTTATTTGTCTATCAGATTGCATATTGTACAGTTTGAAAAACATAGACAACTGCCATCAGAGGTTGAGTGTACCTTCCTAATCTCAAATTAGGGGGAGGGGAGTATTTTAACACTAACTACAAATGTAGTCTTTGAGAAGCAAATGTCTGTTTGCTTAAATGGTCACATGATTTGATTATAGCATTCTGAAAAAAAAAAAAAGATTGGTAGCTTCCATCAATTTTAATATCATCTGATTGTGAACGTCCAAGTGCAAGAATTTTACGTCTTTGAAAGCATCATCGTTCATGATACTTGGTTGTATCTTATTATGTTTCTGTTGAGTTTTAGCTATTTATTAAGGAGGTGCATTTGTTTATTAAATGCAGGGTTTCGGAGGTGATGATTCTGATTTTGATTCTCCAAGGAACAATAAAGTGGTTGGTATGGAGTTTAAGCCAACTGAAGACTCTCAGCCTGTTGCAGAGTCTAATGTTTTATTTAGTGAACAGCTGGACCGGCATAAAAAGACATCTGAAAATGAGATTGCTACTGCATCCGAATTACCAAATAATGGATCACAGCGGTCTATGGGTGAAATACTTTCATCTATGGATCAAGGGCTGCCTCACTCTTCTTCTGGGAAGGATTCGTCCGCGGAGAAATCTTCCAGTAAATTAACTTCATCCAATCTCAGTGCCAAAAGATCAGCATTCTGGGGTAGAAACAATGTGAGTGTTGGTCCCCATGATATCTTTGTTACCAAAAGCCTCTATATCATTTTTATGCTTCAAAAGATGTGGCTTCAATTCAGTTCCTTCTTTTTATCTTCTTTACTTCTCATTTTTTATGGTAGTTGAGAGAATTCTTCATCACTCCTTTCCTTTTCATTTTTGTCTGTTCTACTTCATTCTTACTTGTTAACACTTATGGAAGTCATAATATTCAATTATTTACTGTTATATTCTTTTCTCCCTGTTAGGCCTAGTTTTGGACTAATTATTGTTTCCATTAAGTACTTGTGCACCAAAATATGATTCCAGTTCTGCTTTGCCAAGTAATATAATATTTTTAATTTAATTGCACCTGTAAGTAATCCCAGCACTAGTGAGTGAAATTTTCGATATCATGATTATGTGGGTTAGACTGCATTTATTTCTCTCAGGAAAGCTAAATATTCTTATAAAAAGTAAAAACCATTGCATTATTATGTCAAAGATTTTTCTTCCACTGCAATGTCTTTTTGATGGAAAATGAATGCTGTATCTGATGCTGTGATTTCTCTACTGTGCAGGCCAGAAAGACTCCATCAATGGAGTCTGTTGATTCTTCTGGAGAGGAAGAGTACGCTCCATCTCTCTTAAAAACATTTCCCTTTATTAAAACATCTTTCTAAATGAGACTATTTTCTATTGCTTCATTTATCCTATTACTCTGAAGGACAATTTCCTTCAATCACATATGAGTGTCAGAGATATTTCATTTCATACAGCCTAGTGGTGAATGATTTAAATTCTCCCATAGTGGAATTTGTTCTTATAATCTTATGAAATGAAATAATATTTGCATGCCGGTGCTCCTTTCTATACCTAGCATCTGTTGGCATTTAAAAACAATTTATGAGGTATTCATTTTTATTTAAACCATAAACATAAAGTCTACTCAGAACAATGCTGTACCCTTTTCTCCATCCACATCGAATGTAAGATAAAACCTTTGTTTTGCTAATTCTTTGTCCTGTTCATTTTATTCTATACTGTCTCTAATTGGCATTTGACAAATTTTTAATAGGCTTGCTATACAGAGACTTGAGATTACAAAAAATGACTTGCGTCATAGAATTGCAAAAGAGGTAACATATGGGCTCATGTTGTTGTTGTTGTATTTTTTTTTTCCTTTATAACTTCTTTTGAATTTTATTTGGTGGTAAGTGAGCTTGTGGTCAAGTAGTTTTCTAAAGCAAACTTTCTGGGTATTAAGTTATATTTCTAACCAAATTGAACTTGCATCTTCTCTAGGCAAGAGGGAATGCAATTTTGCAGGCTAGCCTTGAAAGAAGGAAGCAAGCATTGCATGAGAGACGTTTGGCACTGGAACAAGATGTATGTTTCTTTTTTTATGAATTTAGTTCAGTAAATGATGTTGAAGACGGTTTAAATATAGTTAAAATAATTACTGGAGAACTTTAAACATGCAACTACTAAGTTTGAAAACTCTACATCATGGTTGGATCTTGGAAATATATCTTATTCCCTTTTTCTTCCATCCATATTCTTGGCTCCAAAAATGCCAAAGTGCAGTTTATTATACTCTAATTTTTTGGTCTCAATTCCAAATCATATTTGGACTATCATTATCAAATTTGACTGTTATAATAGGTTGCAAGATTACAAGAACAGTTACAAGCTGAGAGGGACTTGAGGGCTGCATTGGAAGTTGGTTTGAGCATGTCTTCTGGGCAGTTATCAGGTTCTCGTAGTATGGATTCCAAGGTTCGTACTTCATAGTGATTCTAATGCATCTTACTAAGTTTTAAATTACCAATGATTTTTTTGCATGTCCTAAAGGCACTTTTTCTATTTTGAAGACTAGGGCAGAGCTTGAGGAGATAGCACTTGCTGAAGCTGATGTGGCTAGATTGAAGCAGAAAGTTGCTGAATTGCACCATCAACTTAATCAGCAGCGCCAACATCATTTTGGCTCTCTATCTGATGCTTGTGATCGTTATCAACATGGCCCAAACACTAATCCTCAACTGTAAGTTGAAATACTTGTTGGATACCACTTTCAAACATTGTAATAAAGCCTGCTGTCAACATCTCATAGTAAAATCCAAAAATGAATGGTAATCAGGGTCTAGGGGCAGGTTCAGTAGTATGCTGATTGCTGGATACATAAAAATTTCCAAAAATGAAAATAAAACCCTTAGTCTAGTCAACATCTCATGGTAAAATCAATGTTCTGTGGTCATATTCCTAATGATGTATGTATGTTTTCTGGACCAATGGCTTCAATAAATTTTTTTAATTTTGTCTGCATTATCCTCCTTATCTCTGCAGGAAATATTTTCAGCAAGATTTTGACACAACCCTCGCTTTCTGTAATCATGAAAGGAAACAGAGAACAGAGGTGAGTGTATATACTGCTACTGTATGCATAGTTTTTCGTTATACTAAATAATCCTAACCTTTGTGAGATATGAAGCAGGAACTCTTTGGTTCTGAGCTGAGGAACATCAAGGGACAAGTTCTGACATCTGGCAGCACTAGCAGGCAGCCTGGTCGGAAACATTCTTTGGAGACAACAAGCTTGAGTGATTCTAAGAGTACTGAGGCATCTGCTAGTTTATCCATGGATGAGCTTGGTGGTGTTGATTCTGTGTCTGTGCCTTCTACATCAAGGGTCACAGAGGTAATAATTGAAATAAAATACAATTATTTAGGCGAAAGAAATTAAGGCTTTTGTGATTCGTTTGTACCAACTCCAAACATTCTTTAGCAGGGTTTGGATTATCCCCGACATCCTTCTGTCGCATCTTCCACCTTGGTGGAATTGACTACACGCTTGGACTTCTTCAAAGAACGACGTTCTCAGCTGATGGAGCAGTTACATAGCCTCGACCTAAACTATGGGTCGGCATCTCATGATTTCATGTACAAACCGTCATCTCCTCCTTGGAACTGAGCAGTGACTAAACATGGAGTTTCGCCCCATGTGAAGGATTTGCGTCTTACCATTTGTATATCCTCCGTATCACCGCATATAGATTTTCACAATGTATTTTTATGCACCATTGTTTCTCAACTGTTCTCCTGTGAAAGAGTCCTATCTACCATTTTGCCTTCACTCTTCATGTTTTTGGTTTTTGTCGAGTGCGCAGTAGCGTTTAGGAGTTCTCAGTTACGTTTCTTGAATTTTGTATTGTACACTCTAGTGTTGTAAACATCTTGATTATTATGTAACATAGTTATAGGGAGAGGTTACGTTATTGCATTTCATATTCCTCTTTTTTTTTTAAGAGGGGGGGTGGGGGGGGGGGGGGG